>NC_056751.1:97074905-97099905 GCF_019279795.1 Protopterus annectens
GGAGGTTCAGAGTGTGGATCCAATGTCTGAATGCACTCCGTTCCCTGGATCCCTGCCAAGCCAAGTTCGATCTATTGGTCTGCAGTGCTTTTTAACAGAACTGGGCAACCTTGGGATGAGTGTTATTTTCAAAATATACAGAAACTTCTCCTTTTATTCTACTTTCCCTGGATCCCCGCCAAGCCAAGTTCGATCTATTGGCCTGCAGTGCTCTTTAACAGAACGGGGCAACCTTGGGATGAGTGTTATTTTCAAAATATACAGAAACTTCTCCTTTTAATCTACTTTCCCTGGATCCCTGCCAAGCCAAGTTTGATCTATTGGCCTGCAGTGCTCTTTAACAGAACGGGGCAACCTTGGGATGAGTGTTGTTTTCAAAATATACAGAAACTTCTCCTTTTAATCTACTTTCACTGGATCCCCGCCAAGCCAAGTTCGATCTATTGGCCTGCAGTGCTCTTTAACAGAACGGGGCAACCTTTGGATGAGTGTTATTTTCAAAATATACAGAAAGTATGTTTTATCCTCTAGACAAAATTAATTGCTATCCCTTGTTTAAGTAAAGCACTCCATCACGGATGTTAGCTTGCCCCCTCCCCATATTGTACTTCCTAACAGCAGCCTCCCTTTGCAAGTGTTTCAACTATTTGAAAGCCCTGCTATTTTTCTAGTATTATTAAACCCTTTCTCCTACAAATTTTCTTTCTAAACCCCACATACTCCTGATTACAAGTGTTTTTTATTTTATTTCAAAAGAAAGGTATGCAAAACAAGTAAGTCCAAAGTACCTACTGATTTTCTTATTGTTTCAGGACATTAGCTGCCCCCCATTCTGTACTTCTAACTACAATCTGTCTTTAGATGCTGCACTATTTGTATGCTCTGCTGTTTTTATACTAAACCTTTTCTCTTATAAATTCTTGTCTTCCTAATTTCCACATAACTCCTTGGTAAAATTGGCTTATTTTATTTCATTAAGAAAGGTATGCAAAACAAGCAAGTCAGAGTACATACTGCCTTTTCTTATTGTTTCTGTAGACTTGCATATCTGTGAAATCAGGGCCAGCCCTTTTCATCATACTATTGGCTATCCACCACTTTTCTGGTCTAGTCTGATCCTCCCCCTCCCCACAAGAACAATTGCAGCCTAATCAGGGCCAGCCCTTTTCATCATGCTATTGGCTATCCACCACTTTTTCTGGTCTATTCTGTCCTTCCCCTCCCCCACAAGACCTATTACAGCCTAGCCTAGCTTTCTTAAGCTACAGGAGCCATTTTTAAAATCCCCTTGGCGTAGCTGCTTGTCTTGTTGGATGGAGTGCTCATACCTTAGGTTACTTTTCATATTTGTTTCTCTTCATTTGTAAAATGTATTGATGTTGATTTACACCTTTGTAATGAAGCTAGACATGTACTTTTATCAGAGACAGTATTTTCAGTACCTCTATGTATGCTTGAAACTGTTTACCTAGCCATTGTATTAGTGTGGCTCAGATACTGTACTTACTAGAGTATAGACTTGTTACAGCTTTGTTACTTGTGTAGAGCATTTATTGTTGGAATATTACTTCTTTGCTGCTTACTTTATTATTGCATTAAAAAAATGCCTAGTTATTAGTGTATGCAATTCCTCACCTATTGGTTTATAATGTGTTATACCACTTAATTTGTATCAGTATTTCTACATCTGTTCTTAAAATCTTAGCAGTCCATGTTGCACTTCCCTGCTTGTAACATGTACAGTATTGCACTGACTAATATGTGTTAGTTCTGCAAATGTTATCTTCTATTTTCACCTTCTGATATATTTTTGCAACTGCATTAATCTGTTGAATGTGATAACTGACAAAACTTGTCTTAATTTTCACATTATCACAAATTGAGGCATTTATCTGTGTATAGATTACCTAGTTTTTTCATTTTTTCTTTCCACTCCTTTGTTAGCAGCTTTGTATCTTTTGCATTTTTTTCTTATCAACAATTGCAGTATTTTGTGTTAATATTTATTTATTTTTCTTCCCAGCTTCTCCTTTTATTCTACTTTCCCCGGATCCCTGCCAAGCCAAGTTCGATCTATTGGCCTGCACAGAACCGGGCAACCTTGGGATGAGTGTTATTTTCAAAATATACAGAAAGTATGTTTTATCCGCTAGACAAAATTAACTGCTAGCCCTTGTTTAATTTCTATTCTTAAGTTAAGCACTCCATCATGGACGTTAACTTGCCCACTCCCCATACTGTACTTCCTAACAGCAGTTTCCCTTTGCAAGCTGTTTCAACTATTTGAAAGCCCTGCTGTTTTTCTAGTATTACTAAACCATTTCTCCTATAAATTGTGGTCTTTCTAAATCCCACATACTCCTGGTTACAAGTGTTTTTTTTATTTTATTTCAAAAGAAAGGTATGCAAAACAAGTAAGTCCAAAGTACCTACTGATTTTCCTAACTGTTTCAGGACATTAGCTGCCCCCCCCCCCCCATTCTGTACTTCTAACTGCGATCTGTCTTTATATGCTGTACTATTTGTATGATCTGCTGTTTTTCTACTAAACCTTTTCTCTAATAAATTTTTGTCTACCTAATTTCCGCGTAACTCCTTGGTAAAATTGGCTTATTTTATTTCAGTAAGAAAGGTATGCAAAACAAGCAAGTCAGAGTACCTACTGCCTTTTCTTACTGTTTCTGTAGACTTGCATATCTGTGAAATCAGGGCCAGCCGTATTCATCATACTATTGGCTATCCACCACTTTTTTGGTCTAGTCTGATCCTACCCCTCCCCACAAGAACAATTGCAGCCTAATCAGGGACAGCCCTTTTCATCATAGTATTGGCTATCCACCACTTTTCTGGTCTAGTCTGATCCTCCCCCTCCCCACAAGAACAATTTCAACCCTTTTCATCATGCTATTGGCTATCCACCACTTTTTCTGGTCTATTCTGTCCTCCCCTCCCCAACAAGACCTATTACAGCCTAACCTAGCTTTCTTAAGCTACAAGAGCCAGTGTCCTGGTACTGCTGTAATATTAAGTTTAGTACCTAACCATGTCTTAGTCCCTCCCTTATTTGAAATCTTACCTCTCTTCCTTGCTGGGCTCCAGATTTAACTAACTTTGTAGCTTACAATTATCGTAGTGTCTGTGCTTTTCGCCACGCTTGCTAAGCAGCCTATGGCGTTTTTTCTTTGTCCCTTAATTCTCTTACCCACTAAGCTATATTTTACATATTTTGCCAGTAGGTGGCACTACTCAACCACTTATAGTGTAAAGATCACTTCTATCATTTTTCTGTTTTCTCCCAAGCAATCCCCCACTCTCATAGCATATTTACCCCACTAGCCTGCTTTGACTTGTGCATTGCTTTATTACCTTTGTCCCCCTACAATCCCAAGCCTAGACTCACCTCTGCTGTTCCTGTACTTCCCCTAAGCTCCCACATTTCAGCTGCACCTGGCTGATTGATTTCCGTCAGCCACCTTCTCTCCAGCTCTTCTTGCTCCATTCACCCTACGGGCTCACTCTGCTCCCCTACCCTGACCCAACTGCCACCCACCCCACTACTCTTGCACTTATTTCAACACCAAACCCCTCCCTCTCTCAACCAACCAACTATCTCCACTCTGTAACCCCTCTCCTCTCTACCTCCACCTGCCAATCACAACCACTCCAACCCCACCCAACAAAGTCCCTATAAACATCTATTTCTACTCCATGTATACACATATACAATCTGCTCTACTCATTTTATACTGCTAATCTACACATATGCTCCTCTACCATGCCTTGTCTTCTGCCTCAAACCATTCTCACCCCATCTATCTGCATTCTATTTTACTCCCTTTATACCACGCTACCTCCTACTTCTATAACCAACTCCACCCCCTCCCTCCTGTCCTACCCCCCCACTCCCAACCTCCTTCCTCATCCCACTAAAACACACTTCCACAACATATCCGCCTCTCTAGTTCAACCCAAACCGCTCCACTACTTCAGGATACCCCCCCCCCCACAATTAAATACTACAAACCTAAACTAATACCTGACTGTCCACAACTATTAAAGACCAAATCAAAAATACTACTACCCTTCCTCAACTACCTTTGCTTAGCAGGGGACATACACCCAAATCCTGGACCAAATACTTCCTCTGGTCCCAGTCTCCCTGTCACAAGCAATAAAACCAACCATAAATACCTCAAATTCTTCACCATCAATGCCCAAAGTCTAAGAAATAAAGTAGCCCAGTTTCATGCTTGGCTAAACTACAACCTACCCGACATTGTAGCCATCTCATAAACCTGGCTAAAACCTCATATTTATGACTCTGAAATCCTCCCTCCTGGATTCCAATCCCTCAGACATGATCAGTTAAATAGAAAAGGTGGTGGGATAGCCTTAATCTACTCTAACCTGCTATCCATCACTCCCTACCCCAATCCTATCCCTCCATTCAACAATGCAGAACTAGTAATAGGCCTACTAAAAATAAATAACCACAAAAGCATTTGTATCATTGCCCTCTACACCCCCCCTGGTAATAACACCCCTACTCTAGAAGAAATTCTCCTCTGGACCTCTACCAATATTTAGCTAGAGACCTTCATACTTGGAGATGTAAATATCGATTGGAATAAACTCTAATCCCACCATATCCATCAATCTATTTAACTATACCCAACTAACTCCATTACCAGACCCAACAAAACAAACCCCCCCAGGTACCAGACTAGACTGGACCCTAGTATCCCATCCTAATAAAGTCTTAAACTCTGGCATTATACCTGCCCTATAGGAGACCACATGCCAGATTTCATACACCGATCTACCCACTCCTCTCCTCACCTACACCAATATATTCACACTCGTAACCTCACAAACTTTAACCCCACTACTTTCTCTGACTCCCTAAAACAAACAAACTGGAACCCCCTAAAAACCCTTCCACTAGACAATGCTGTAGAATTTTTCAACTCAACCTTCTTAAACATCCTCAACTCCCTAGCTCCACCAAGAACAAAAAGAATAAAAACCAAGACCGCCCCATGGCTAACCAAAGATACCAAAAAACATATGCTACAAAGAGATAAATCCTGGAAAACATACCATCAAAACAAGCAGCCAGAAACTTTTCTTAAATATAAACAACTCCATAACCTCACTAAAAAACAAATCATCAGAAACAAAAAATCCTACTATATCAAACTCCAGTCTAACCAATCAAAAAACCCCAAACATTTCTGGAATTCCATTAATTCTCTTCTCAACCCAGGTACCAAAAACAACCCCTGCCCTGACATCAGAAAATCTGATCCTGAAATAGCCTCTCTATTCAACTCCTTCTTCACCAACTCCATAGCAGAACTGACCAAGACCTTCCCTAACAATAACCCTTCCCCTCAACCTATCCAATCTTCCTCATCCCCTACACCACCCTCTGCCCCCAATCCTCCTCCAGTATTTGAACTTAAACCCATCTCAACCTCCCACATAAAAATACTCTTTAAATTAAAACCATGCTCCAATGCCCCTGACAATATCCCATCTTCCTTTCTAAAAATAGCCACAGATGGTATCGCTCTCCCAATTAGCATCTTGATCAATAGATCCATGCAGGAATCTTATGTGCCCAAATTATGGCGTGCTGCCTTTATTCTATCTCTCCATAAAGGAGGCAAAAACAATAGCATCTCTAACTAACACCCCATAGCTATCCTCTCCCCAATCTCATAACTTCTGGAAAAATACATCCACCTTCAGCTTATGCCATTCCTAGCCAATCACCAACTAATCACTCCAACCCAACATGGCTTCCGACCTGGCCATAGTACTATCACTGCCCTTCTCTCCTTCTTAGACACAATAAATCTTGCCCGTGACTCTGGAAAAATAGTATCAACAGTTCTACTAGATCTGTCCAAGGCACTCAATACCATCTCCCACACCCATCTCTTGAACCATCTTTCTAACCTTAATCTCTCTCAGAATACCTTATTCTGGTTCTCAAGCTACCTCTTTGACAGGTCTCAAGCTGTAAAATGGGGAAAGGCACCTCAACCTTCTTTCCTACCCCCACTGGGGTACCCCAGGGATCCATACTCAGTCCAATGCTATTCATAGGTTCATAGATTAGTACTAAGCTAACTGCCCTTGCGAGCCATTTTAAGCCTAGCCAATTATCCCTTGTGAGACTCAAACTCTGCACCTTATGTTTGTAAGGCAAACACCTTAACCCTCAGGCCACCCCCCCAACATCTTTATTAATGATTTCCACAAAGCGATACCCAACACCAAAATTATACAATATGCAGATGATTCAACTTAGTCTGCTGCGCCTCTAACCTCTCAGAGCTTCAAACAGTGACCCAAACTGCTTTCTCCACCACTGAAAACTAGATACTCCAAAACCTCCTCTCGCTAAATGCCAACAAATCCAAAATACTATTATTCTCTCCCTCAAAAGCTTTCCCTCATGATAAAAACTCATTCCAAATTATTAGCCAAAACAACTCTACTATAGAGGATGTTCCCTTCGCTAAACTACTTGGGGTTACTATTGATGAACACCTAAAATTTGACACTCACATCCAGCAAAACATTAAGAAAACCCATATAAAACTTGGTATACTATACAGAAACATCCACTTTCTCTCTCCTTCCACCAGGCAAACTCTCGCCACTACCTATCTACTCCCCTCACTAATGTATGGCGCTCCTCTGCTAACAAACTTATCTGCCTTTCTCTCCTCGAAATTGGAAGTCTGTTATAATAAGATTTCTAAATTTGCAACCAAAGCCAAATTCTCCTCCCATCATTGTACTGCCCTTCATTTGTTAAACTGGCTTGAACTCTCCAACCATCTAGACTATCTCCAAATTACTACAGTCCACAGACTAATTTTTCAACCTACTAAGTGCCCAGTACTAACCAACATCCTTCAACCTTACACCCCTTAGAGAGCTCTAAGATCTACTCACCAAAACCTAATCAGTGTCTGCAGACCCAATCGTCCTGCTGGTCAGCTTCTTCTATTCTTTTCCTTAGCTAAAAAATGGAATTCTCTTCCTTCCTCTCTAAGGACTTGTGAAAACTTTGAATACTTTAAAACTCAGCTACATTCCTGCCTTTCCTCTAACAGGAAATGCAACTGCACTCTCCGCACCTAGCTTAACAATCAATCCACCCCTTAAACTCCTGACTAACTCTGAGTACAAGCTAACCTAACATAAATGTACATATTGTAAATAACATACTTGTACGTATTATAAATAACTCATCACTCCTTTTTTCACTCTTTTCCTTCTAAGTCTTTATTCTCCCTCTCAGTTAAGTTACCACTGCCAACCTAAATATTTAGATACTATGTAGCCAAATAATTTATTCCTGTTCTCTAGCATGAAATGAAATTGCAATTGTGTCTTCTTTACTATGATTGTATATGTAAATAAACTATGTAATGTGGAGCTTTTCTCCCCAGGCGTCCACTGAAAACGGGCTCCCTGAGCCCAGTGGACCTCCCCAAGTATGTCTATATACATACATACATACATATATATATATATATATATATATATATATATATATATATATATATATATATATATATATATATATATATATATACAGTTTCACTTCAGAATGTTGAGTTGCTGAAAACTTGAACTTCATATGGTCGAGAACATATGATCGAGTTTTCAGAAACTCAAAATTGTGAAGTTTTAATAAAAAAGACTTTAATTTAGTTGAAAATAAGTGTTTTGCAGAGGGGGCAAATTCCCCTGCACCCTTCCTACTTAAATATACCACATCTGTGATCACACTATAGCGAGGAAATGGGAAATATCCCATTCTGTGCTTCTGCATACAACATGGAACAGGAGATTTCCCTTTTCCCCACTGTAGCACGATCTCGGGGGGGGGGTGCAGGGGAGCTTGCCCCCTGCAGAAAAATTGTGTTTGACTTTTTTTTATTATTATTTCACTTCACAATTTCAAGTTTCTGAAAACTCGATCATATGGTCTCGACCATATGACGTTCGCGTTTTCAGTAACTCAACATTCTGAAGAGAAACTATATTATATACATATATATATATATATATATATATATTATATACATGTACATATATATATATATATATATATGGTTCCCCTTTATAATCTTGAAAGCTCTAACGTCAGTATCTCAAAACTGTAAAGTCGAACAGCCCACAATCCCGAAACACACAAACACGAAAAACTAAAATCCCGAACATTCACAAACCATACACCACACAACACACACACCATTCAAGTCACAACACACAAACTACACAATCCTACACTACATCTAAGCAGGGGGGCAAGCCTCCCTGCACCCCCCACTCCCTTACTTATATATACCAACTCTGAGATCAAACTAACAGTCAACAAATGCATTACTCACACGCAGACATTCCGCACTCCCTCGCACATGCACACACACACACACACACACACACACACACACACACACACACACACACACATCACACATCACACATACACAAACACAACCTCCCTACCTTAATCCACATGCACAACTTAGAATAACACTCACATACACTCACTTACCTTCACTTCCGTAAAACATCCCAGCCAAACACTTCCCATCCTGTTGCTGCACTGCATAAGTGCTGATTCGAGATATTCAAATTCGTGCTTTTGCATTTTCGCTTTCACGGTCTCGCGATACTGAAATTTGACCTTTCAGTATTTCGGGATTGTAAAGGGGAAATATATATATAAATATATATATATATATATATATATATATATATATATATATATACACATATATATACATGGTTCTACCTGAAGAAGATCGACAGCCGGCGGAAACAGAGCTAGGGATGAAAAGACGGCGAAAAGCGTGGAAAATGGGACCGGGCTGGATTGCAATAAAGGGAGGGATGCGGAGATGTGAAATGTGGATAAGTAGTTAGGAGTTAGTGTTAGTAAGTTAGGGAGAGTAATAAGTGGGGAGGTAGTGTAGGATGTAGTTGTTAGAAGGTGGAGGAGGTGTAGTGGAGTGGTTAGGTTAGGGTCAGGGATAAGATAGTTAGGTTAGGTTGTGTGTGTTTGGGTTAGGCGCGGTGGAGTTAGGGAGTTAGGGTTAGAGGAGGGGGAGTTAGGGTTGTCAGGTAAGTTGGCCGGACCTTAGGTGAGGGGTGGGGGGGGGGGGTGTAGGTTTGTGTGTGTGTGTGAGAGTTTTTGTAGGTTTTGCAGGGATTTTGGTGTGCTTGTGTTGTGTATGTGGTTTGGATGGGGAATGTGTTTTGTTTGTTGATTGTGGTGTGTGAAGTGTATAAGGTTTGTTTGTGTGTTCCCCGGGTTATTTTATGATTGGCGGGCATGTGGATTTGTTTTTTTTGTACTCTGGGGTTATGGTTTTGTTGATTTGCGTTGTCGGTGTTGTGGTGTTTCGGTGAAGTCAGGTAGAACCATATACATATATATATATATATATATATATATATATATATATATATATATATAAATATATTTTCCCAACTGTTGAATGACTGTGCTGCATGACATGTTTGAGAAAACATCACACATATCTGCAGATCAGATGGCTTAGTGGTAAATTGCTGTGGCTATGGTGTGCAGGGCCCTGGGTTAGACACTTGCAAGGGCTGATAATTTATTTTCTGGCCAGAACAAGGGTTGCTGGATACAGAGTGCTTAAGGCACCATTCAGCAGTTGTAAGCGAGTGCGAAATGGACAGTTATGTATGGTGTGAAATTCTTTTTGGGAACAGATTGCCCTTTTTTTGTTAAGGTGAGTGTGGTATGTTGGGGAAGGATAGTAGGTATATTTGGGGAGGTAGGTTGGGTTGGAAGACAGACAAGACAGCATACAGGGGTGGTATATGACACATGTGGGAGGTAAACACCTTGGATGGGGAGGGGTAATTGGAAGCCCATGAGCCCCCAAATGGAAACAGTGGGACTGAGATTCCCACCCATGGGCAGTCACCACTGCACCTTCACGGCCTTGAAGGAAGGTGGCTCTGCTGGGTGCTGAGCAGGTGAGGCAGGTTGACCCTCCAATTGTGCCATGAGGCCCTCAAGCTGGTGTAGAATATCCACCAATTATCTGTGGAGCTCCCTATACACCATACCCTGATCCTGACTTCATGTGACAGGATCTTGTCTGTGCCCACTCCTGGGGGGGGGGGAGTGCTCCATCCCCTGCGGTGGTTATACCTGAAGGTAATGCAGGACCAGCGGATGAGGAGGTCCCAGGGTGGGTCCCAGATGTGCTATGGCCTGCTGGGAGAGGAGGGTCTGCTGGGAATGGCTTTCCCAGACAGGTCTGTATTACAATGTCAAACTAAAACAAGTTCAAACATTGTAATATCGAACCCTAAAGTCCGAAAGTTGAAAATAGCGAAGCCACGGCATATCGGCATTTTTCCCAGGGGAAAAAATTGGTGGGCCGTTTTCAGGGCTTTGTTGTTTCCTCCACTGTGGTGCGATCTCAGAGTTGATATATTTAGGAAGGGGGTGTGTGGGGGGCCCCCACATTGGGTAGTGTGGGGGGTGAAGCCCCCACTTTAGTTTAAGTTTAAGTTGTTTTTTTTTTTTGTCACGCTGTTCTGTGTTTTTGGTTTTGTTGGGTTTTGGACTTTAGGGATCGATGTTACGATCAAACTTTTGTTAGTTCGACATTGGGATATAGACTCTCCCAGACATGCTATTATGTTGCAGTTTTGGAACATATGTCAGTTAGTAATAGTTAACACAATCCAGGATTAGTAATAACAGCATCCATAGTTATTCTCATTAACCCAAAACACCAGATTTGAAGCAGTTGCATAGCAAACAGAACACATGCATATATGGAACCACAGTGTCCATTACAATGGCATGTAGGTTACAGTGATAGCAACAGGCCACCAATGATAGTGTTTCAACATGGAACATGAACAGAAACACATTTCAATATTTGTTGAACAATAGGATATATGTCCCAACAGTAGGTTTGGTGTAAATATACCCATTGATTTGTTTGTTAAAATTACTGCTGCAGGTATTGTAGGGGGGGGGAGATGTCAATTAAAAAGAAGTTATGTACCTACCAAAACGTTCCATGTTAGTTGTCTTCTTCTCGCCTTCTTTCTTGTTGGTTGGGTTCGGAGCCGATCCTCGGCTCTGACTCGGCCATCTTCTAAAGCTCGAGAGCTGTTTACTGGCTCGAGGCCACCCCATATCCCATGATGCCTGGCGCTAGATACCCAGATCTCATTTGGTAAGTCTAACTGCAGACATAATAAGGAAAGGATCCTATCGTGGAATGTATAAAACCTACCAGAGAGGCTAACAGGCAGAAAGGAATAGCCAGAGAAGACTCAGCCAGTGAAAAACCATAAGGAACTCTTCTCAGTCTACTAGGATAGGGGGATGGAGGGTGGGACGCAAGAAAGAAGGCGAGAAGAAGTCAACTAACATGGAACATTATGGTAGGTACATAACTTCTTTATGTTAAGCTGTCTACCTCGCCTTCATTCTTGCTGGTTGGAACAGCGTCCCTAGCACTTAAAATCCTGGGTGGCTCATCGGAACAAACTCTTCAGAACAGTGGAACCAAAATCAGCTCTGCTCCTGGAAACCACATCCAACTTATAGTGCGAAATGAAAGTATGTGGGTTGGCCCACGTAGCCGCAGCACAAATAGATTCCATGGGCAACCTAGCCTGAAAGGCCACAGAAATGGCTAAAGCTTTGGTGTAGTGACCTTTTGGTTTAACAGGCAATTCTTTATTCCTCAGTTGATAGATAAATGTGATGATAAAAGTCAAGCACCTGGACAAGGTTACTTTTGAGACTGGAAGACCTTGTTTACCCTCAGCATAAGAAAGGAAAAGTTGGTCCGATTTTCTGATGTCCTTAGTTCTTTGCAAATAAAAGCATAGTTGCCTGTGAACATCTAACTGATGCAATTTATATTCCACCCTGTTGGAGTGGTTGGGAAAAAACACAGGAAGGTCTATGGACTGATTCAAGTTATTCTCTGAAGAGACCTTAGGAAGGAAGGAAGGATTAGTCCTGAGAGCAACCCTGTCATTGTGGAACACTAGGCACGGAGGACGGGTACAAAGAGCCTGAAGTTCCGAAACTCTTCTGGCTGAAGTAATAGCTACCAGAAAGAGGGTTTTCCAAGATAAAAACTTCAAAGAACAAGATGCTGCAGGTTCAAAGGGGACAAAATTAGAGAAACTAAAATCAAATTTAGATCCCACGGAGGTGGAGGATCTCTCACTGGAGGCCTGAGCAGAGTGGTCCCTTTGAGAAAGGCTTTACATAGCTTATGGGACATGATATTATTTTCCGACAGGCCAATGTGAAAATTTGAAATTGCAGCTAACTGAACTCTAATTGTAGCAGAAGTGGACCCAGCATGAAAGAGTTCCGTAAGAAATTCCAAAATGTGGTGTACAGGGGCTGAAAAGGGGTCTATACCCTTAGCCTCTGCCCAGGAAGAAAAACGTTTCCACATACTAGCGTAAGTTTTTCTAGCCGTAGACTTGTGCGATGATAAAATAATTTTGCGCACAGAGGGGGAGATATCAGGAAGCCTGGCTAAAGTTGGAAGTGGAGCAACCAAGCAGTGAGCTGGAGAGATTGCAGGGATTGGTGCAGCCCACCCAATTGATGGATCAGAAGGTCTGGAACTAGGTCCAGTGTCCAAGGCTGCTCGAGAAGATGATGATGCAGGAATGGGAACCATATTTGTCGAGGCCAGTAAGGAGCAATGAGGATCATTTTGCAGCCCATTACGGTAGCTTTCTGTATTAGCTTTGGAATTAGGGGAAACGGAGGGAATGCATAAAGAAGTCCCTGAGGCCAATCGTGGACTAGAGCGTCTCTGGGGGAATGTCCGGGAAGTGGAAGGAGAAAGAAGAAATTGCTGCACTTGCTGTTGAAGGGGGTGGCAAAAAGGTTGCAGCAAGGTTGGCCCCATTTGTGGAATATTTGGTCTGCAACTACTTGATTCAGAGACCACTCGTGAGGCATGAGAATTGCTCTGCTCAGCTTGTCTGCTATGATGTTGGACCTCCCAGGGATGTGCGTTGCGATCAGAAACCGTTGGGAAGAGATCGCCCACTGCCAGAGTCTGAGTGCTTCTCGACATAGGGGGTACGCCTTGGTTCCACCCTGCTTGTTGATGTACCACACTACTGACATATTGTCCATTTGAATTGCAATGGTCCCGGTTGGAAGAGAGTCCTGAAGAGCTTGCAACGCTAAAAGCACGGCTCTCATCTCCAAGATGTTTATATGCAGATGGTACTTGTGAGGTTGCCAGGTGCCTTGGACTGTTCTGCCCTGATAATGCCCCCCCACCCAATCAGGGAGGTGTCCATGGTCACCATAGCAACTGGAGGGGGAAGTATATATGGTCTGCCCTGGGGCTCTGATGTGGAGACCGTCCACCACGCAAGGTGCTTTTTGCATGCTTCTGTGATCATAATCAAGTGAGATATGGGAAGTTGCTGGAAGGACCACTGGGTGAAAAGAAGCCACTGGAGAATCCTCATGTGAAAGTGAGCTAGAGGAACAAGTATGATCACTGCTGCCATGAGACCCAGAGTTTGGAGGACGAACCTGACTTGAATTCTTCTGCATGCTAATAAGACCTGTACATGTTGGCGAATCACTAATACCCTGTCTGGTGGAAGGCTCGCTGACATGTTTTTTGTATTTACATTTGCGCCTATAAAGGTGACAGACTGACAGGGCAACAATGCAGACTTTTTGAAATTTACCGAGATACCTAGTCTGGAGCAAGTCTCGATAGTGCAGTCTCTGGCTCGCAGAAGGTGATGCCTGGTGGTAGCAGTGAGAAGCCAGTCATCTGGATATGGAAATACCTTGAATCCTTGCTGTCTCAGGTGAGCGGTAACTACTGCCATACATTTGGTGAACACCCTGGGGGCTGTGGTGAGACCAAAGGGCAGAGCTCTGAACTGATAATGGCTGGCTCCCAGCCGGAAGCGAAGGAATCTTCTGGAGCGTCTGTCCATTTTGATATGGTGGTACGCATCCTGAAGATCTATAGAGCACATCCAATTGTCCTCACCCAGAAAGGGTAAAATGGACTGTAGTGTGACCATCTGAAACTTCGTTCTTTGTACAGACCTGTTCAGTCTGCTGAGGTCCAGAATGGGTCTCCAGTCCCCTGTCTTCTTTGGTACCAAAAAGAACATTGAGTAAATTCCGGATCATTGATGGTCTGCTGGGACTTGCTGGATGGCCCTTTTTCTTAGCAGTTCTGAAATTTCTTGAACTGCTTGATCCCTTAGATTGGGTGGAACATCTGGAAGGGACTTGTTTAACACTAAGGGAGTGCGAACAAAGGGAATTCTGTAGCCTCCGGATATAACAGACTGTACCCAATTGTCTTGTGTTATGTTTTGCCAGGCTCTTGGGTACAGCGATAATCTTCCCCCGACTGCCTCCAGAGGTGGGCAGCCAGGCAACCCTTCAGGGATGCTGGAAGGGCTCCTCAGACAAGGATTCTCTGCTGCCCTGGTTTTGAGGCCCCCCCCCTCTGCCACAAGGGCGGTGTCTATCATTGTACCCTCCTCTGCCCCTGGATGGGAACTCACCACGTGTGTCCGGCAAGGCTCCCTGGGATTTCCGGAACCACATCTTCCCACTCTTCTGACCCTTGGGATATGGTCTGGAAGGAGTGGAAAAATGGACTCCCATGGCAGAGAGAGTCTTGCCTTCCTACTCACACCTGGTAAGGGTGTCCTTCACCTGTGATCCAAAAAGAGAGGAACCATCAAAGGGGGTGTTGGTGAAAGATGCTCTGAAAGGTTCCGCAAAGTTACATAGAAGCATCCAAGCGTGCCTCCTTAGGGCAACGTCTGTGCCCGTGGCTCTACTCGCACCATCGGCTGCATAAGAAATGATCCACATGGAGGGGTTCACCAATTAATTAAGAGTTGCCATCTGGGAGGCTGCCTTAGCCTGGGCCCCCTCAGCTGATGGATCTTGGAGGGTATCTCCAAGCTCTTTAAGGAGATCCCTTTGAAGATGAGTAAAGTGGCACAAATAATTCAGAGACCTTATGGAAAAGGTCGCTGAAGAGAACATCCGCTTCCCATATCTGTCCATCATCCTGGACTCCTTGTTAGGGGGATGGACAGATGAAGAAGTTTCAGCCAACTCCTTCTTTGTGGCCGCCGCTACCACCATGGTATCAATGGGAACACATTTGGTCAAAAACTGTTTATCCTATGGTGCAGTTATGAATTTAGCGGGTCTTCTGGGGGTCGGTTCCACTGTGTCTGGAGCTGACCACGCCTTCTGAGCTACCACAGACATCAGTTGGTCAAAAGGCAGAGACACCCAGGAGTTGGAAGGTCGGGATCCAAACGCATCCAGGAATACCGACTCATCCTCGGAAGGGCTTAGGTAGTCCAGTTCCCCCTGTGCCTAAGCATCTGAAGGATGTCTGAGAAGGAGACATCTTCAGAGGGGATCTCGGGCACCCTTCCGAATCCTCTAAGTTGGTATCTGATGTGACAGACTAAGGGGAGTCAACATGCTTTCTCTTGCATTTCCTCTTAAGAGGTGGCTCCTCTGAATGATCAGGGGAGGCCTCGGAAGAGGAAGATACACCCAAGGGGTGCCCTGGAGCGTTGGCTCCCCACGCTTGGGGTCTGGAGGGGGGACAGAGGCAGACGCAGGCACCATAGGGGAGAAGCCAATGGGGATGACTCAGGGGCCAGCACACTCCTCATGACCTCAAAGGCATCCCTGCTTGGATGCCGAGAAGGCTCCAGTTCGGTAGAGATCGGAATCCCTCTCTGCACCAAGGGGGACTGCTCCGAAGCCGATGTAGGAGCCGAGCTCACCTGCGCCAAAGCTCCGAGGGGGAGAATGGGGTCAGACAAGGGTCCGATGCCACTCGTCCCCTCGGAGCTGACGAGGGAGTCTCGGTGCCCAGACCCTTCCAAGGATGGTACCAAGGAAGTGATCGGAGCCGACGATGGAACCGAAGGAGAAGGTATCGGTGCCGACGGTTCCATGACTCAAACCCCAACGAACTCCGGCTCCGAGCTCAAGGGAGGAGTCGGAGGAGGAATAACTGCAGACATGGACGGAGCCGACACCTGATGAGGGGGGCTGGACAACATTTTTGCTAGGGCCTGTGATTTCAACAGCCTACTGACCACTCTCTCCATGTCGTGATCTGAAAGCCTTGAGGACCGAGAAGAGTGGGAGGACTGATGACTGTGCTCCGACTGGAGCAGAGGAGACCTCGGAGCCGAGAGTATCAACTCCAGGGAGGGAGACCTAGATCTCTTTCGATTCCCCGATGGCTCCGAAGCGTGAGTCGGGACCGACTGGGAGGCAGGCACATCGGTTCCGTCCGGAACCGAGGCAGAAGGAACAGCTTTACCCAACGACGGCTCCAAACTGGGAGCTGAAGATTTAGGTGGCTTAGAGGACTTCACGGGCTGAGCCTTAGCCAGTGAATCCTGCTTAAGTAAACCCCATAGGATTAACTTATTTTTACGCTCCTGCAGGACTCTTGAGCTGAAAGCATGGCAAACTGAACAAGAGACCTGCAGGTGCATGGCGCCCAGACAACAGACACAAGAAGTGTGACCATCTGTCAGAGACATCTTCTGACAGCATGAGTCACACTTCTTGAATCCGGACACCTTGGTATCCTTGGACATCCCTGAAAAAAAATTGGAACACCAAGAGCAATACACAAACAATAGGAGATAATAACTATCACACACATTAAAGTTACCACACCCAAAAAACAGCCAGAAGAAATACTAACAATATTTTATGCTACCTACAAGCAAATAAAACTAAATTAGGTAAATACTACTTTTTTTTTTTTTTTAAGAAAAAAAGGAAAGGGTTAGCCTTTAATTTAGATGGTTACCTACGTGAAGAAAGTGAAGGGGGAGGGGAAAACTCTCTAACTAAAACAAGTTTTCTGAAGGGAAGGGGAGGGATTCAGGAAAGAAATTATAGGTACAACAAAGATATATTGAGAAAGGTTGTAACTACAACTAACAATCTACATTAACAAACCCTAACAGTTTTTAGCAAAATACAGATAAAACAATGAAAATATAGGACCTGAGCCAGTAAGACAACCTCATAGCAGAAGCGGCAAACGAGATCTGGGTATCTAGCGCCAGGCATCATGGGATATGGGGTGGCCTCAAGCCAGTAAACAGCTCTCGAGCTTTAGAAGATGGCTGAGTCAGAGCCGAGGATTGGCTCCGAACACAACCAGCAAGAATGAAGGCGAGATAGACAACTTAACATCAACTATTATATCCTTGCAGTATGAGGACCTTTTTTCCTGTTTATCTTCCAGGTACCATGTTGCGGGAGCGTCTCCCTGCGTATACTCCCCAGGAGAATGATATAATAATAAACTTCCTTGTCAAACATCACAGAACCCTCTTTGGACACACGGCCCATGACTTGCAGGAGAGGACTGCCCTGTGGAACAAGCTCGCCCACAGGGTAAATGATGTCAGCCTGCATAACCACAGTTATGAGTAGGTTCATAGGTTGGTACTAGGCTATCGGCCCTAGGGCCTGTACAAGCCTAGCTATAACAATTCCCTGGCTATTTCTTACCACACTATTTACTTCCCTGGACCCATGTCTAGCAGGCAACTGACGTGATCCCCCGGGGTGAATTTCCTTTCTCCCATCCAATGGTCAAGGTTCCTTTTGAAGAGGGCCAAAGAGGCACTCTGCTTGACATGTATGGGCAGTCTATTCCAGAGTCTGGGGAGTCTCTGGGTCAGGAACCTATCCCTCCAGCATGTTTAGATCCCTGGAGCATGTGGCTCTGACGGATTTGGATTTCTTTATGTGTCGCATGTCCAACAGCTCAGGGTTTGACATGGCCATGTATGTTAAGCAGAGATCGCCTCAGAGCAGACGATATGCGACAGAGTATAGCTGGAGTTTTTTAAGGCAGTCAGTATAGGGCATCTGCTTTAGGTCTGTGATTCTTTTAGTGAGGTATTTCTGCGGCCTTTCCAGTTGTTGCAGATGTCTTGAGAGGTACATACCAAACGGGGCATTGTATTCTATAATGGGTCTAATGAGGGATGAATATAGTGGGACAATGACCTCCTTTTTTCTGGATGAAAAGCCCTTAATGATGAAGTGTACCAGATAGAAGGATTTCCTGACTGTTGTGGCAATGCGGTTATCGAAGGTGAGACCACTGTCCACCTGTGTCCCTAAGTCTCTTATCACACTTTTGGTGTTTAATGTACTGCCACCTGTGTGGTAATTCACGGGTACATATTTTTCCCAAAGGGGATAAGTATACATTTCTTGGCATGGAGCTTGAGCCCATGGCTCTGGCACCAAGCATCTGTTTCTGTAAGGCCCTTTTGTAGAGTACCCACATCATTTGGGGATTTAATAATGGCTCCAGTTTGCAGTCATCTGCAAACTTTGTTAGCCAGAGTCCCTTAGTGTTGGCCTATACTTCAGAGAAGTAGATGTTAAACAAGTGCGGTCCCAGGACTGAACCCTGAGGCTGTCACTTGTCTGGAGCTGGATTTGGAGTCGGCTACTTTTACAGTATGGGTTCTGTCAGTAAGCCAGTTGGCAAACCAACGAGTGATGTAGGGATTAATGCCTAGCTTAGTAAGTCTATATATGATTCCAGAGTGGGGGATAGTGTCAAAGGCCTTGGCGAGGTCCAGATAGGCTGTGTGGACCGCCTTACCCTCGTCCAAGGCTCTGGAGACTGATTTGAAGAAGTCAATCAGGTTCAGGAGACAAGATCGGCCCTTCACGAACCTAAACTGGGTGGGGTCCAGTGTTTGAAGGTTGCCAATGACTTTGTTTATAAGTTCCATGGCCTTGCAGATCAGGCTCGTCAGACTGATGGGGTGGTAGTTCCCGGGATCCAAGGTGGATCCCCCCTTGTGGAGTGGGCTAACTGTAGCTGTGCACCACTCAGTGGGTACGAAGCCTGAGCTGAGGCTATGACTAAACATGACACTTAGGTGAGGTGCCAGTTAATTTTGTAGTTCATCTAGTACACAGCCTGGGATGTCATCTGGTCCCATGGATGCTGTAATCTTAGCTTTGGAGAGTGCGATTTTTACCTTTGTGGCTGTTATTACCGGAATTTGGCAATCTTCCAGTATTGAGATGGGTCTTTTAGGGGGGTGAGAGGGGGGTGAAGTTGACACTGAATTGATCTGCCAGGATATTGGCAATATCCTTGGGATCAGTATATTTAATGCCATTCTGTTATAGCTCAGAGCAGATCTGAGCATTGCCATTTAGATTCTTGACATAGTTACAGAATGCCTTGTGGTTGTCTTTGGAATCTTTGGCAATTTTATTTTCGTAACTAGCTTTGGAGGATTTTATGAGGGATATTATAATTGTGCAACCAAGGGTGTGGTTTACATGGGGATCTGTGTTCTATGTTGGAGTTTTTATATAGGGAAGACAGAAAGGCCTTTAAGGTGAAGAATTTATGAACATGCAAATGACATCTCTAAAAAGAAAGACACAAACACCTTTTATAAGCACTATATACAGTGCCCTGATATGAAACTTAAATTTATGGTACTGGAGCAGGTTGCACAAGACCCTAGGGGAGGAGACTGGGAAACATTCCTGGAATATAGAGAACTTATATGGCAATTAAAATTAGACGCAGCTAGGTCCCCAGGTTTAAATGACAGTATTAGTATTTCAAGTGTGCTCAAACTACGTAAAGCGAAACTGTAGTGTTATATATGGTTATATATATATTACATATATTTTTTTAGAATTTTATAGATAGAACATTAATATAATATGGTTGAAAGAATGTTTTTTAATAGTGAACAATGTGTCTGGAAGTATTTTGGTATTAATGTATTGTTTTTTTGTAAGTATATGGCTTGTTAAACATTTTGCAATGCAAAAATGTGGGTGAGGTTTTTAACATTTGTTTTTTAAAGGAATTCAGTTGAAGTAATTCTGACTGATTAATTAACTTAAATTGAAGCAATTAAAAAAACACCATGTGACCAATGGTTATTGTATTTAAGGGCATTACTTTTTTATGTTTGTATCTTGATAAAGCCTGGTAGGAACCAGGCAAAAGCGCTTGAGATATTCAATGTTTTTTGGGTTTTAAAGGTTATTAAAAGACTTTAAACTACAGTTTGCTGCAGCCTGTCGTTTCTCTGCTGTGGACTTTTGCTGTTGGTGTTTGTATTCGTTTCTGAAAGACTTGTTAAGGGATTTCAGCTTCTTACTGAGGCTGGTAAGGGAGTTATTTGCATTGT
Source organism: Protopterus annectens (assembly GCF_019279795.1). Classification (NCBI taxonomy): domain Eukaryota; kingdom Metazoa; phylum Chordata; order Ceratodontiformes; family Protopteridae; genus Protopterus; species Protopterus annectens. Next base: position 97,095,237 of record NC_056751.1, read on the forward strand.
GGGATTTTTCTCTTTTCTGCAACAGTTTCTTCCTTTTGTTGTAAAATCTGTTTATGGCAGGGGACCATCAGATTGGCTTCCTTTTTTTGAAGGAGAGCATTTTGGTTCTATTTAGGATGGCACGATTCATGCATGAGTGGATGTGCTCGTACAGTGCCTTAGTGTAGGATTCTGTGACATCGTTGCACTGATCTCATCCGCCATGCCTGTCAGCATGCTGCTGTAGTTAGGAGGGATCAGCTAGCAACAGGTGGAGGTCATGCCATCCAGCTCCCACTGACACATGCTGAGGAGCTCCTCGCCAGCCTTGGGGCACCTGCCCACCAGCCAAGCCAGGAACCTGACGATAGCATTGTGGAGGTGGGTGTTACCCACACGATGGACGAGGAGCATGCAGGTAAGGCCCCAGGGCACATTAGTAGACCACTTCTGCTTATCCATCTTCCTCTGTAAAGTATCTACATGCATATGTCAGATAACATAGTCTGTTTCTGCAGTGTAGTAATGAACAGATGTGCATAATCTCTAGTATTGTGGGTTTGTACTGTTGATGTACTGAAATGCTGCTTCCACCCTGTACCAATGCCACAGGTGTGGCTACTGACATTACATCTCTCACACAACTATGTAGGTCCCTCTGGTATGCAACTCAGGCAGCAGCCTGTAGCTGGTGAGTATGGAGTTGTTTTGTTCAGGTTTGCCAATACACCGGCCATGTTACGGCCATGGTATTTGCAATGTACACATTTAGCACACCTACCCACAATGCATGCTGCACATGTTCACTTACTGTTGCTGTTAACTGCACTGCATCACGGTGGTCACCATGGTGGCATATCTGAAGGGTATGTAAGAGTCCTGCAGTATACCTAACAACCTGTCAGTGCACGATGTGTGGACAGAGATGAGCATAATGGTGGGACAAATGGCCTACAGTAGGGACATGTCTGAAACATTACCCTTATACAGTGGCTACAACAGTGTATACACCACTACTACAATGGCAGCTGTTAAAGATCTACACAAAGGCATATCACAATACCACATTCCACACATTTTACAACCTGTAATGTGATCCTAACATGAGCAATGAATGTGTAATATGGAATCCTATGTTTGGACAACAAATATGGGGAATACATATCTTAACAAACACTGGAAGCATATGTGTGCACACACTCCAAATAACATATTGTGGAAGCAGCTTTTGAGGTACTGACAGCATTCACTCTTGTTGAGTACGCACCTTCCATCAAGTACAGGGCCTCAATGTCACACCAAGTCATGGTCTGCTCTCCAAGAAGTATGTCCATGACATTTGCCCACTCACCTGCAACAGAGGCAACCGTGGCTTGCACACATCTTACAAACCATGAAATGGATCCCATATCCAAAAGCTAGCACTCAGGAGTGGGAGACGTAGCCTTACCTTACTACTGCATACACCATGGCAAACAGTGCAGACAGTCATGTATGTGGCTATGAAGTATGGGACAACATTAATGTAGAAAATAAACAGATGCCCATCTAAGACAGATGACAACACATGTTGCAAACTGGTCACGAAGGATGCCAGAAACATGCAGCAACACTGAGAGACTTGTAGGAATGTCTAGCAAGTACTGCCTGTGCAGTACCTGTGTCGACAATTACCTGGACTCTGCATAAGTGTGGCCTATGGGTTAGGGTAATCAGATGGAAGAGTTGTTCCACAGGAAACATCAGCCAGGGCTCTCTATAGGTAGCATATACATAACATAAAGTCTCCCAAAGGCATGTGTTGCAATGTGCAATGGTGTACCGAGACCAAGGCTGAGACCTACAGACAGTAATAATAAAGATACATGTGATGCACAAGCAACACCTCACTCCACCTCAGGCCCACCATCCCCATCTGTATCTTGCTGGTGCCAGTGTACACCTTTACGTTTGCTGTTCATTAGCAGGAACTAGGCTGGTAGACATGGTGTTATGAATTTGGAACACTGCAAAATGGCACTCGTGTGGTCCATAGTTGTCAAGCATCTGCAATAAGGCTGAGGATAGGGAGGGGTGTCATCCTGAAACACATGAACTGAAGCATACATCCAAAGCTTGCTAAGAATGGTTGTATCTGAACACAGTCAAGGTCATGAATTGTGCCAGACATAACCCTGACTCCACAGCAATAGTGAAGGCACTGTGTGACCTCCAAGCGCTGTGCACATGAGCTGACCTTGCAATCTGGCAGAGTTGGGGGACATTTGTAGGGCGGAGTGACCAAATAATGGCAAGTGAAGATGGGTAATGCTAATATACCCCTTCCAGGAATAGTGAGTGCTGTAGTTCACTTAACAGGTGCTGCAACAAACAATCATGTTAAAGGTGTGCACACTCATGCAACCCACATATTGTATGCATCTCAATCAGCATCTGCACAACTAACACATTTGTTTGCTACTACATTTGTTTGCACAGGTCATATGTCACATATCAGGTGTGTGTAATGTTAACATGTGCAGTATTGTGGGCCCACTGCACATCATGGAAGAGGCTGGCATGTCAATAAGGGTGTGTACACTCCTCATAGCCACAGTAAGCTTTGAAGGTTGTCAGTGTAATTGGATTTTATTGCTCATACATCCACTGCTGATGATGAGATCTGCAAATCAGAGGTCAGGCATTCACTATTGACATCTGTCCTCATATCATCTCAAGTGTGTGCCAGACAAACACATAGGGGCTGTGAGCAACAGAGCAAACATAACTACCACACATATACACATTCAGCAATGGCATGTGCACTCGTGAGGTATGGTGCACAGTACATGTCAGGGTGCTGAACAGGTGTACAGCAATACTGTGTACATGGGTGCAGTGTGATTCAGGGGAAGGAGCATCACTTACTAACACAACTCATGTATCACAGAGATTTATAATGTTGGTAACAAGGACTGAGTATAGCTGCAGTGCATGCTGTTGAGTACCATATGTCGTGCATGTTGACTGTTGTATAATGAGAGGTCTGTATAATATCTTTGTGCCACCTCACCTGTAAGTGTGTGTGTGTGTGTGTGTGTGTGTGTGTGTGTGTGTGTGTGTGTGTGTCTGTGTATGTGTATGTGTGCGAGTGTGTGTAGAGGTACGCAATGACATACAGGTCTTAAATTATGTTTTTTGTTTTCCCCTCACAGGTGGCGAGGTGGGTCAGGGTCCCTCCTGCAGGCAAACTGATGTTAGTCTCCATACAGACTCTGACAATGTTGATAGGTATGATGAGGCACAGGCAGGGTTGTCAGGGGCTGTAGCTGTGCCATCGGTTGACATCCCACTTTTATCCACCTCATCCCCCTACACAGTCACAATGCCTGTACATACCCCATCACCAGTGGCCATACATGAGGGACAGTTAGTGGGTGGTGGCATGGGACAGGACAGTGTGTCTGTACACAGCAGACATAGCCAGATGACTGGCAAGGTACCACACAGGCAGATGTACAGGGGTGCTGGTAGGAGGGTTGCTGGCCATCATGCCTCTGGCAGAAGTCCCACAGTAGGTGTCACCAGATGCATGTTTCGGGCCATCATGGAGTCACGGGCATGTATAGAATGTTATACCAGACAGAGTCTGAGGCTCAAGGGGGCTACTTATTCTGCTGTACTTGACAACATCCGTGATCTTGTAGGTGTCCACCGTTATTTTGCAGAGGTCCTGGATAGACGGTTGGGTGAGATGGTGGGAATCCTCGACTATGCAATGTCTGTGTTAGAGCATATGGTGGGAGTAGGGCGACAGACAAGCGGATGTAGGTCAGCAAAACCAACAGGCGGAGGTATACGTAGATGTGCAACAAGTCACAGCCGCTCCCGTAGTGGCAGTACCAGCACTGCAGGGGGGGTACTATTCACACCACAACACAGCAGGCCACATGCACATGGTCCTGGGTGGCACAGATACCCGGATTCAGCTAACATTTGTCATCATCAGGGGAGAGTACCATATCTGGACTTGTACCTGGTAGTGCCCGTGGAACACCTGGCAGGCACAGTTCTCATGGCCGGACATGGTGAACTGCACACCCTGCCATGTATAGTCTGCAGCTGTCCAACAAACTCCTGCATAGGGCAGCCACATAGCAGAACTGTGTGCATACATACAGACACACATCACCAGCACAGCTAGGGCACTTCCATACCTACACACACCAGATCTGCACAGCCCAATTGATAACAAAATACCCTAATACACACACATGATGTCAACCAAATGGTTCAGCCTAGGTGTCTGGCCAACCCGCAACACATCCTGTGTATATAATGATATCTGTGCCACATCCCTGTCATCCATACCATCGATGCAGGGACATCCTAATATGGTTATGATGGATAGGGTTAATGTACTAAGGTTTAGCAATGTATTGCTGTGTAACATGTTTTCAGCTGGAAAGTTTAATGCTTACATGTCAGGATGTGTAGCTGTCCAGCCATGATGCATTATAGGTGTTATTAACACTGACTGATTGTGGTCTCCATAATGTATTCAGTTTGTGTTGTAGGTGCCTATGTCACAGCAGGATGTTGGTCTGCTGTTGTTTCCTACAAGGGGTATGGTACTGTGGTGACACAATGACTGTGTCATATTCTGGGTACAGCTGAACTCAAGTAACAGTTCTATATAACAGTTACTGCA
>NC_056751.1:97104905-97107405 GCF_019279795.1 Protopterus annectens
TTACTAGGTCAAGGGCAAATGTTAAAAACCTAAGGAAATTCACATATACAACGGAACGTATCACCAAGTAAAATAACCATCATCTATTTAAACTCTTCAATTTCAAAAAACAGGAGATAGAACAAGTGTCATTCAAACCTGGGTAGAGACAAGAATTTAATCTAAATTGCCACAAAGTTCAAGTTTTTCTAAAAGCCAATTGTTAGGACCGCCCCTTAGTTGATATACAACTTGGTCTATTATCCTCAAGTTAAAACTATGTAAAGGGTAGTTAGTGATATGTCTAGCTAAGGCATTTTCAATTTTGTTTTTCCTCATTGCATATAAATCTTTGTAAACACGTTCTTTAAATTTTCTCTCAGTCTTCCCTACATAGTAAACTAGGCAACTAGAACACTGGGCTAAATAAACCACCATTTTGGTATTACAGTTAAACCTTTTCTTTATAGAATATGTGGTTCCTTCTAAAGAAAATTTCTGGCCAGTAGCTATGAATCTGAAAATATTGCAAGACTCACACTTATACATACCCGGGTTACTGACTTCCATGGGAATCGGTTTCTCTAATAATTATTTTAAATTACTTCCTTCCCTAAAAAATATTTTTGGGGTAGACCCCACTTTATCCATAATAGACTTATCATTAATTAAAAAACTCCAATTTTTCATGATAATCTTTCTAATCTCTACTGCGTCAAGACTGTAAGTCACAATAAAACTAATATTATATTTACTAGCATTAGTTGGGGCTACATCCAAAGTAGTTACTAAGCCATCCGTATAAACATTATACATATCTTCTCCAGATGGGTCTATTATAATTAATAATTCATCTGGTAAACTTATAATTGGTTTATAAATCCCTACTGAGCGTTTCTGTGTAACTTCACTTAATAGTCCTGGACCAATAGATCAGGATAACCTCTCATAAGGAACATTTGCATAAGGAGATCACATTCAGCCTAAAAGTCACAATCCTTAGTGACCATCCCGGCTGCTCGGACAAACTGACCTTTAATAACCGCGTGTTTTTGACTGAGTGGATGAAGACTTGAAAAATGGAGGAACGTATTAGAATACGTTTCCTTCCTAGAAATCATGGCTGTATAACAACCCAAATTGAAATCTTTTTTCAATAAAACATCAAAGTAAGAAATGCTCTCCACTCCAAAATTGCTAGTGAACATTAAGAAATCAATACTTTCATTTAATTCCTGCAAAATGGCCCTAGCTCTATGTTCATCTCCATCTAATAAGATGAAAATATCATCTAAAAAAAGAGTATAGTAAGAACAATGTTGCATAAATTCTTCATTGGTGAAAATGTAAAGATGTTCCCACTGGGCTAAGACCATATTTGCAAAGCTTGCACGACATGGTGAGCCCATAGCTACACCAATGTGTTGCAAGTAAATCTAATTTTCAAAACCAAAGAAATTGTTAGATAAAATAACATTAAGAAATTCTTCAACCATTCTTAATTCATTCCTTTTTCATATGGTATAGAAGAATATAAGTCGCAAACATCCACAGTTAAAAAGTTACACCCAGTTTTAAATTCAGTTAAGAAAATTCTGATAAAAAAGACCATGAGTCATGAGTTTTTCTTGGCTAACATATTTCTTCAAAATATTGTCTACCAATTTAGCACTTGCATAAGTATCAGAATATCTTGCATCTACTAATGCCCTTATAGGTGGATCCAGTAAATTTTTATGTATTTTTGGTAAACCAAAAATTCTCGGTAAACGAGGAAAAAGATTAGTCAAATAATTAAATGTGCTGCGATCAATTATTGCCTCGATTAATAAATTGTTAAGATATGTATTAATTCTGTTATAAGCATTATTCAATTCATTAATACTAACTTTTTCATACCACCTAACATCGCTTTCATTCTCATGGAATAATCAAATGAGTCCATTAGCACCAAACCCCCTCCCTTATCCGGTTTCATCATTCTCAAAGGTTGTTTTCGAAACTCATATAATAATTGTTGTTCATAATTAGAAATATTATACAAGTCCCTTTTCAACTTATTCCTGTTCCCATTTAAAACATTCCTAAAGTCTAGTTCACAAATCTGTTCAAAAACATTCAACACTGGACGGGTGGGTGGGTTAAAGGTGCTGGGCACATACAAATTATCATGTAAATGTTCGTGTCCATTAAATAAAATTGCTAAATTGAGTTTTCTGATAAAACATTTGAAGTCTAAAAGTGCCTTAGCCAAGTCAGATGAAAAACGTGGGATAAATGTCAATCTCTTCGATAATAAGTCAACTAGTTCACCAGCAAGTTCATAATTGGAGAAATTATATATTTTAAAGTCTTGACTATTAGAAACAGTTTGTTGTGTTACCTTTTGAATTTCACCTTCCCTTTCGTGTTGTAGGGGTTCTGCGGATTTCCTTTTGTGGGGTTGTGATTGTTCGCTCTCTGCTGGTAAAAATTTTGTCGAGTAACTTGTAGTGCCTCAGAATACAAAGTTTTATTTATA